>NC_058164.1:7241965-7246965 GCF_020080835.1 Cotesia glomerata
ATGTATTATAAATTAATGAATTAAATTTACACGATTGAGCAATCAATACATTGATGTAATTTTACGAGGATAAAGTTTCGAGTAGAACGATAAGCCAGTTAATTTTATTTATTTTTTTTATTATTGAGATACCATCTACAAGAGAACCAGTTAATTATATATTAATGCCTGCGAATGGCGTGTGATGCTTTACAAGACTCAGAACGTCATCGTCATCGTCGTCGTCGGTACTGCAATGCCCAGGGGAAGTTACCTACTACCTCTTTAAGTTTTACCTCAGCCTCTCCCTGATGGCCAAAGTATTTTACATTTTTCGAGCGTTAAATTGAGCCGTCGTTGTTTAACCCAAGCACGCAGGAATCTCACTCGAGTCGAGAGCAAAAATAATAATAAAAAAACTATAAATTGTTATTTAATTGGGGCGATTTAAATTTACGGTATTTAAAATTTAAATTTTTTCAAATTAATTTCACCTTTTTTCGACAGATCGATTATTAATAAAAGGTACTTTAATGTTAAGTGAATTTTTTAAATAATTTTCTTAAATTTTTTACTTTCTGGTATTTAAGTTTAATTTTATAATTATCAAAAATTACAATAGATTTTATGGAAGACAATTTTTACAATAATTTTTTTACTTCACATTTTAGACTATTATATTTGTAATTTTTTTCAAAGATCCTTTTTTGATATACTGTTTTGCAAATGGAAATTTTTATCAATCTGTCGCCACCTAACAGCCGTCGCGTAACTACTTACTCGACCCGTCTATGAAAATAAAGGGAAACTACGCTGATTTTTTTCTTTTTATTTTTTTTAAATAATTACAAAAATTGTATGTTAATAAAAATTACCGATGTTCGAAACTTTTATATTAAAAAATGCACATAAAAAAAAAAATTTTATGACACCTTTTATGAAAATTTTTATTTTATAAAGTAATCTTCCTTAAATTCAATCACTAGTTTGATTTGAAAATTTATTCAATGATAAAAAACTTTTCACAACACACCTGAAATTTTCTTAGCGGTTTTAAAAAAGAGCCGTGTCCTACCGAGAGCGACTTGAAGGGTTAAAGAAAGTATTGCGTGCCGTGACTCGGATAGCCCAATTACTAACTATGGGTTGTTACCCCCTGGCGTGTCATTTCCCAAAGAATATTATCTCCATTGCGTGAGCTTGACTCCAATAAGTCGAGAGTATCGCGCGCGTTCACGGGCTGGCGCGGCCGATTGTTTTAAATTAGTGGCATCATCATCAGAAAATCGGATCATTTGTCTATATAACTGCTCAGTCGATGCAACATAATGTCGATATTGATCTTTTCATGCCTCTGAATTTAACAAATATTTTTATCCTCTGAATTTTATTTTTTTTTTGCTCTTTTATTTATAACATTTCATTTTATATTCACTTTTTCACTCGACATGAATCGCGTGCACATTCAAGTCTATTTTTTTTTATTTTTCTCCATAAAACCTACGTGAATGATTATTGAATGCTTTGAGGGTAAAGCATACATATACATACATACAAGTGTGTGTGTGTGTGTGTGTGTGTGTGTGATGTGTGTGTGTGTGTGTGTGTGTGTGTGTGTGTGTGTGTGTGTGAGGATTCCCCGGCTAAAAGATTATATATAATTATATATAAAAATGGCCCTATATAATTATATAGAATTAGATATAATTATATACAATTAGATATAATTATATAGAATTAGATATAATTATATACAATTAGATATAATTATATACAATTAGATATAATTATACAGAATTAGATATAATTATATAGAATTATATATAATTATTTCTATAAAAATAAAAAAAAACTCGGCGTGCGCAGAGATCGAACCGGGGACCTGACGCTTGAAAGACTGACGTGCTACTTTTTTTTTTTTTTTTTTAAAGAAGTTTTATTTGCTTTGAAAAATTACATTTTTGTTACATTAATTGGCTGCAAATATTAACTTAAAAAATAGCCATAGATAATTTCTGTTTTTTTTTTTTTTTTTTTTTTTTTAAAAACAAAAAAAAAAACTTGATTTTAACAATAAGTCTCCTCGATTGGAGCAGCTGATGTTAACAATTATTATTGGATATTTATGTATGTTTATTTTAGAATCTTAGAACTAGTTTACTTAGTTATGATAACGATCTAATTTTAATTGCTAAATATGCAACATCAACAGTTGTGGAAAAATATTTCTTTTTTAAAACCACTTGTTTCTAATTTAATAAGTGTTAAAACTAACTTAAAACTAGGAGATATGTACATTATCTACAAGAGAAAATTAACATTATCACGATTTTTTTTGTAACCGTCTTTTCAATTTTTTGCGATGTCTGGACTCTTCGGTTAACCACCAATACTTCTCATCCAGTCGATGATCATCAAGATGGTCTCTTGCAGGGAGAGATTTGGAGTAAGTAAAGTCGAACCAGTTGGTTTTAGCTTCCTCAGGAGTGAGGGTTATTCTTTTGTTCGCTTTATGACGCCTCCAATGGTAGATAATTGGTACATTATCTTCATCTTGAATAAGTCCTTTATGATCGAGTGGTAAAAATGCTAGACTGACACGCTACCTGTTTACCTACGAGACTTACTTGAAGTGCAGAGTTTGAAATAACTACAAGTAATGCAAATCGTATACATAATCAATTTTTATTTAACTTAATTAATACAATTCCTATTATTTCATCCACTAAAAATACTATAGATTAATAGATTATTAATCATTAAAGTAGCAGACTCTGAGATAAAAAAAATTATATACAATTGTATATGATTCATATATAATTATATATGATTTCCGTATAGTTGCACTGATAGAAGGATTTGTTTATAATTAATTTGTATATAGTTACTAAATTATTTATTAAATACGATTTATTAAATGTTAATAAATATTTGTTAACAGTTAACAAATATCTATTTAAATCCAAAAGCAAAAATAGCAATTTTCTCTTGATATTTTTTATAACTCAATAGCTGGAATACAGGATAATAATTCAAATCACTAAATAAATTAACATTTTTAATATTTTAAAATATAGAAGATAATTATGAACTGTAATAGAGTTCGGTATGTTACAATAAACGTTATTATAATGTAATATGATTAATGCAAATAATTTATAAAGATGATTTTTGTTAAAAAGCAACCTTCATATCATATGACATTGCAAGTGAAACAAATTCACTCAATAAAATATTTATTAACTTTTAATAAATATTTGTTAACTATTAATAAATACTTATTAACTATTAATAAATGTACTTTCCTTCCAAATAAATATTTATTGAATGTTAAAAAATATTTATTAAAATTTAATAAATTAAATAATTGTCTTCAAACAAATTAAATATCTAATAGTTAATAAATCCTTTTATCAGTTTACATATCATTATATATAATTATATGGAATTATATATGATTATATATAATTATTGAAAAAATGTTACATCTAATTATATATAATCATATGCAATTATATATAATTATATGTAATTGTATATGATTATATATAATTATTAAAAATGCTGCATCTAATTATATATTATTATATATAATCATATATAATTATATGCAATTATATATAATTATATGTAATTGTATATGATTATATATAATTATTAAAAAATCCTGCATCCAATTTTATATTATTATATATAATTATATATAATCTTATATAATTATATGTAAGTAATATATAATAACATATAAGTATATATAAATTTTTTTACCCGGGTTATTTTTTATTAAAACTAAAAATTATTTCGTAGGCGTGTATACATTAATAAATAACCATTTATCATATTATTCTATTTAGCTAATTCTATAAAAGTATTGATGTATATTTATTTTTCCTGTGACCTTTTTTTGATTATTAATTAAATCTAGACTAAGCTATAATTATTTTTAATAATATGCATATAAATAAGATAATCAAATGTTTATTGTATGTAATTAATATTCAATAAATTTACCGAATCAATGCGTTACGTAAATAATAATTAATTTTATGAATGTAAATGTATTGCGAATTACCCGCTGTTAAATATGGATAGAATAAGAAATAGTTTGTATTTTTTATCTCTTAATTAAACCAGAGAATATAAATTTTAATTATACCAATTAAATGCTAAAAATATTTTATTTTATCGTTATAGATATATGTATAAATATATAAATATATGTTTATTTAGTGTTCATCTTTATTTATTCATGCACAGAAGCAGATGTTAATTTTCAATCAAAGAGTTATGAGATAATTTTATCACGCTTGTACATTCATGTTCACGTCGATATAATAATTTTTCTTTTTCATATAAGTATATAAACATATACACTCATAACCATACATCAGACTACATATATGTTTATAATTACTGAATGATCATCAGAGAAGTTGGAGAGATAGGGTATGACGGAAATTTTACGGCATTCTTTGTTACTTTGAGTAACGAGGAAAAAATTATAAATTGTTGATTGTTGAATAAAAGTTATTGAGATAACTATATTTTTACTCTTTTCTTTTCATACAATACCATTAGATTGAATGTGTTGAAAATATTCAGACTGGTTTTATGGTTATGATGAAAACAAAGGTTCATGAAATAATGCTTTTTAATTTAAAGTACATATTCAAAATTTAAACGATTATTTCATTTATTATAAAATTTCAGTCCAAAATACCCAAAGAATTCAAATATCTTACCAGAATATGATTATATCATACATAATGAATATCTTTATGAACTCGAATCATTGTTAAAAAAAAATTTTCCATTCTATGAAAATACATTATATTTCAATGAAGCAAATTTTTATGGCCATATAAAATTTGGTGAAAAAGTTTATCAGTTGTTCAATATCTGATCAATATGAAAAGTTAATTTAAAAAACTCTCACTTTCAAAAAGCAAAACGAATATTTAATCGACATACCAAATTGATATTACTTTTCTACATAGAGCAATGCTTAAAAAAAAATAAAC